>NC_085084.1:55996332-56038832 GCF_963662255.1 Cinclus cinclus | reverse complement strand
TAGTCCATGGTGTCTTCTGCATGTCTGCTACTGTTCTCCAGACCATCTTGGCTTTGGTCCAGGACAAGAACAGCTAAGGAAGAAAAAAAATGATCTTTTTTTGCTCCAGTTGGAAAAAAAAAAAAAAGAGGAAGGAAAAAAAGAAGAAAAAAAAAAAAGAAGAAAAAGAAAAAAAAAGAAGAAAAAGAAGAAGAAGAAAAAGGAGAAGAAGAAGAAGAAAAAGAAAAAAGAGGGACAAATGGTACGCTGTGACTGGGCTATGGCCAGGAGACCTGGATATGCTTTCTTTGAAGCATATCACAACTTTTTTTTTTTTTTTTAATTTATTTTTTTTTTAATGAACAAATGAAAAGGGGAAAGGAAAAGGCAATGTGAAGAAAGAAAGGTCACAATATGAGAGTCACTGATCATAACCAAACAGGACGAAGGAAAAAGAAAATCAGATGATGGACATTTCCATGGTTTTTGTTTTGTTTTGTTTTTTCCTTAAGGATAACAAAACAAAACCAAACCAAAAACAGGACAAAGATGAGAGGGATGAAAGGACAGAAAGAATGAGTAAGATCATTCTGTGAACGTTAGTTCAGCACTCTTACCTCTTATTGGTGTACCACCTGGGTGGATAATATGAATGCAAATAAGATTAGAAAGAAGAAGCATTAGTACGAGAAGAAGGAGGCTAGGGCTTTGGAAGAAGAATCAAATTAGATTTACAGAATTAAATAAGGTCTTAAGAGAAACTTGAATTACTATACTGTTAAAACAGGAATATATTAGATAGTATTATCAGGTTATAAAAGCAAGTTGCATTGTACCACAAAGGGCAAAAAGGCTGTACTTGGCTGCACTGCCATTCTCAGAGTAGCATCTGAGTTCTTAGATGTTTGGTTATATAGGGTTAGATATGTATCAAATATGCCTCAAATACTTAAAGGAAACTTTACAAAACTGTACTTATGACATATTTTAGGAAAATATTGGAAATTCTATTTAAATATATATATATAGATCTATATATATATAAAAAGAGGATACACTAAAGTCTATCTCAAAACAAACACTGCAGTTTAGGCTGGATTATGGCATTTACTGTTCTAGATCTACGTGATACATGTGTACTGTTTCTTTTAGGTGTTGCTATGACTGAAAAGACAACATTTCTGTGGAGGTGTGCGTGTGCGCCACTATAGGGATCTGGTGACTACACTGACTGTTAGTAAAATGCATGCCATGCATTTTAAGAATAATAACACTAATCATATAATAATTATCATAATCATAATCATAATATTCTGAATATGGAAATTAGTGGGGGTGAAGTGCGCTTCAGAACTAAGCACTTACCAATAGATTCTGGAGATTTAAATACGGAGAGAAGAAAGACAGCATAAAAATATTATTATATTCCTTATAATTTGGTACAAAGTTTTCAGTTAAAGCTTTATATACTAAATCATCTATGTCACATGTGAAAAAATCTTAATTTACATTAACAGAAGGTTAATTTACACAGTTCTGCTGACAACAAGCAAAAAGTAGGTTAACAAGACGATTTAACATCACAGGACAGGTCAAAAGCCGAGAATTCTGGGAAGACACGTGATTAAACAACTTAGATTCTACAACGATATCTACCACAATTGTCAAAGAAAAAAGCCATTATATCCCAATGATCAGTGATCTGATCTTATTTTGGGATAAGATTTAAACTTGATAAATTTAGAGGGTTGTTTTGTTTTGTTTTGTTTGTTTTGTTTTTAATCTAAAGAGAGCAAAAGAATAAACTAGGTCAGGAGAATAGTGAGAGAACTGCTAGGGAGGTGCAAGGGGCAAAGAGAAAGAGAGAGCAGCAAAAGCTGGAATCTACACCAAAAGCAGACTTCTGTAGATCCAGAAAATATAGGATTCATAAAGCTTTAGCGTGGACGCACACTACTGTGGCTAAATGTGTTGGAAAAATGCTCAGCCAGCAAAAAACCTCCAACTTTGTTCCATAGATTACCCAGATTTCATATCCTTTTTTTTTTTTTTTTCAGGTATAAATCTGCATGGGAAGAAGTACTATGCTTTATGTATTCGTGAGAGGAAAGAAGATGTGTCCAAACTGGCTAATCTTTGGTGAAGTCAAATGTGGAAAAGACAGCAATAAACACATTTTAGATTTTAATTGAAGTGTCTAATGCAGGTTTTGGTTTTGATGAATATAACCATTGGTACTCCTTGCAATTTCTGAATGAAGTCCAATGTTGAAATAAATTTGTTAAAAAAATTAAAAGGAAAGAAGAAAGAAAGAGGAGAAAATGGATCCATCAAGTACTGCAAAAAGCAGTAAAGAAAAAAATTATCAAAAAATACAGTCACAGCAGTGAGCAATGTGGAGTAAACAGAAGCTGCAAAACACATAGAGACAGACTCTATAGAAAGCTATGACAACATCACAGACATGGACAACACACCCAGTAACACAGAAAAGGAGAGGGGAAAGAGAAATTATTACCTATAAATAAAATTGTTTTTAAAAAGGAAGAGAAAGAAAAGAAAGAAAAAGTGAGAGAGAACAACTCTGGGCGTCGGTGCAAACAGTAACAAGACCCTACCTGAGCGTAGCTGCTTGATGCGGCCATTGTTGTTGCTTGTGTCAACAGGTAAGAAATCTTTGAACCAAGTTATTTCAGGATCAGGATTGCCACTGGCTGCACATAACATGGTAGCCGTACGAGTTCGTTCAACCACCTTCAGCTGTGGGCCCATATCAATGGTTGGAAAACCTCGAGGAATTTGATCCTCTGAAAAAGAAATGTACACATTGAGAGATTTCATGTTAGTTGTGCAGTACAGCATGAAAGCCCAAATCATGATCCTGCTTACCAGTCCATAATCATGTAATTGTCTGTAAGCAATGAACAAATTAATCAAAATGCTGATACAAAAGAAAAAGTTCATTAAAAAATGGCTATAAACTTTATAAAATCAGATGAGATACACTACAATCATGCAATCAATCACTGGACTCATACTATGGTACCATACAACACTGATGTTGTCCTGTTTAAAAAAGTCCTTACTGTTTTATGTGAAATATCAAATTACCATGTCTACCTACAATAGGGAAAACCCCTTCTCTTACTATCACAGAAGTACATAAGGAAGGATGATCACAAAGTGTAAGATCTGGCCACTCAGAAGACCGAAGTTATGCTTCCTGCTTCTAATCAGTACTACTTATCTGCTGTTGCTCTTAACATCTATTGCCCCTGTGCTTTGATTATCCATCTTAGAGATGCACATGATAGTGCTTTACTGCTACAGAGAAGTGCTGTGAAGATGAGTGCATTATATGACTGCAAAACACTGAGAAATTCTAAACATGGCAGCTGTGTGGATGGCAAAGTTAAAGTGGCAGGATACTCATAATGATATTGACTAGATACCACAGTGTCTATTAGAATACTCAGATACAGCCCAAAATCCTCATGCTAGTGTGGTTAATACTGAAATATTAGAAGATGCTGTACAAAAGTAATTGGCCTTCATAATGTGACACCTGCTAGCAAGTAACACTGGAAGCACAGTACGATCAGGTAATTTCTCAGAAATCAAGTTTGCATAGCTAAAATAACCTGTCTGAAATACACAATGTTGCTCATCTTTTCCATTAAAGTGGCAATTTTTTTTTTTTGCAAAATAATATTATTTCTATTCTAAAACGAAAACCAAAAATAACCAAAGAAAGAGGATGAACACTAACTATATGCCACATACTATTAAATGTATTGATTAGTCATTACTGACAAGCAACAGTTTAGGGGATAAAACTAACAGGAGAAATTGTTCAACATTAACTGCCTTTAGTTAAGAAGTGTCATATTTTCAAAGAGGTCAGATAAGTCTTCAGACTTTTCTGAAAAAATGTATAGCAAGCAAGTACAGCCTACAGATCTTTGTAGTACTTGGGCTGTGATGTTGCTCATGAGCTACTTAATTGCTTGCACTACAAGTGCAAATAGGTAACCATAGCACTACAGAATGGTTTAGGACCTTAAAGGTCCTACATCCAACACCTCTGCCATGGACAGGAACCTCTTCCACTAGACCGAGGTACTCAGAGATACATCCAACCTGGTCTTGTACACATTCAGGAATGGGGGATCCAGAGCCCCTCTGAGCAACCAATTTCAGTGCCTCACCACCCTCAGAGTAAAGCTTTTCTTCTTAAGATCTAATCAAAACCTACTCTCCTTCAGCTTAGGGCAAATCTCCCATTTCCTACCCCTTTGAAAAGCCCCTCTCCAGCCTTCTTGTACCCTTTCTTTCTATCCTTTCTCTGGGGAGACTTTCTCCCCAGAGTTTTGATCCATTTTCCACTAAGTCTGTATTGTTGTTTGGAATGACCCCAACACAGGTACAGAACCTTTCACCTAGTCCTTTTGCAGTTCCTCAGATTCTACCTCTCATGCCTGTTAAGGTCAATCCATGTCACTCAGTGTGTGACACCACTGCAACAGCTTGGTGTCACTGGAAAACTTGCTAAAGCAGCACTCAATCCCACTGCCCGTATTTCTGATAAAGGTGCCAAGTAACACCAGTCCCAATACTAATCCCTGAAGACCCCCAGCTGTCACTAGCTTCTAACTAGACATTGAGCTGTTGACTGCAACTCTAGGAGTGCTATCAGCCAAATTTTTATCCACCAAGAGTTCCACTAGTAAAAATTCATGCCTCTCCAATTTAGAGACATTTGGGAGAGTGTCAAATGCTCTGTGCACAAATCCATATGCATAATTTCTGTTGCCCTTCCTTGTCCACCACTGTTGTAACACAACCCTAGAAGGCCACCAAATTTGTCAGATATGATTTGTCTTAAAGTGAAGCCATGTTGGCTGTCACCAACTACCTAATTATTTTCAATGTCTCTTAGCATATTTTCAGGAAGATCTGCTCCCTGAACTTGCCAGGCACTGATGTGACCTGCAGCTTCTTGGTCCTTCTTATTTCCCTTTTTAAAAGTGGGGTCATGTTTTCCCCTTTCCTGCTGGTGGGAACTTCAGTGCACTGCCATGAATTTTCAAATATGATGTGTAGAGGCTGCATTCCTTCATTCCAACACTCTAGTCCAAGGGGAGGTCCCTTTGTTTCCATGATGACAACTAAAATCATAGACCTGCAGGCATCCCCACATTTCTAATTCCACCCATGCTGTATGTGTTAGCATGATGAGGTTTTAAATTGCTCCCCACTGAAGCTGACTTTCTGTCTGGTGTGGCTGGAATGTCATGGCGCTGTCTTTCAGGTGCTCTGCTACTGACCTGCATACTCTCTCCAGGCTCTTTCCAGCTCAGACATCTAACTAGTAGGTGTGGCATAGGATGCTGTCCCACACCTTATCACTGTTAAACCTGATGAAATCTCCCTCCCCTGTCATATCTAATTTAAACCCCTATCAATAAGCCTTGATAGCCCTTGACCAAAAAATCTCTTCCCCCTTTGAGAACAGAGCTGAATCCTGTCAGCAAGCTGGTGCCATGTATAGGCCACCCCATTATAAAGAAACCAACATTTTGGGGATGACATTAGTCATAGAACCATGTGGATCCATCTGTTTCTTTCAGTGTTAATACCTACAACTGGAAGAACGCAAGAGAAATAATCTGCACCCGATTCACCGATCATCCCAGTGGTGATTGGTACAGTGAACACAACTGTTCAGAGAGCTTCCATGTCTCTTCAGAATCAGGATTTCTACCCATAAGCTGATAAATGTCAAATCATTCACCAGCCAAAGGCTCTTCCCAAAGAAAGGTATGTTTAATGTCTGTTTATAAAAGTCTTTGCTTTGATATTAGCTGACAAGATCCGACTTCTGACACAGAACAGGATTTTTATGACCTTACCTTTCCTACTTGGCTTATATAGAAAACCCTAGAGTCCCTTTTGCAAATACCGAAATGTACAACAAAGATAATCTGTCTTGAATGTTAATAGGATGGAGTAATAAAGAGCCACCCTTTCTTATTTTCAATAAGGGCAATTAAATTCATCCATCTGCCTTATGCACAGAATCTCTTTGAATGAATGCTCTTCATGAAATTTTCATGAGAAACATCACAATGTAGCATTCAAATACCAGAACTGTTATATTTTTGACAGTTGTGGCTGGTTTCCAACCTGGCTTTCAGGTATCTGGCAATAAACCCAGATATTCAAAATCAAATGGACCAGGGAAATAATGAAATTTCTAATTGGAGGGCTTATCATAGTGGATTTAGTTTTTAAGATGCTAATTACTTTTTTTTTCCCTAAGTTTATTCATGATTTGTATAACTGTCTTTACACTTTAGTGATACCAAGTATGACAGACCATCAAACACTCTATGAAACCAAGCTGAGCATCCAATCATTGAACAACTGCATCTCAGCCACAGTAAGAGAAGAGTGACTATTAGGAAAATTTTATGTATTGGTACCTCTACAATTTTACATGAGGTATCCAGAAAAATATTTTTTACTGATCGTTAACTTGCTCATTACTCTCTGAACTATAGTATATACCATCCTTCCCATGTTATACTCAGTTCTAGTCAATTAGTTTCCAATTCATCAACAATTTAAATCAGACTTGACCTTCTCAAAGCCATTTTGTACTGTCATTTTGAGAGGCCATTAAAGGTCAGATTTCTCTGTCCTTGTGTCTTAGTGACTTATACATGTAATACATATTTTGTTCAGGATGACAGATACAAGTGATTTAGAAATAGGCCACATTCTTTGAATTTGTTATGTGTCTTTAAGGTGTTGAACTTCCTTACTGGCATTAAAAGAATGCATAGTAAGTACTACACTAGCATAATTTCCAGTCTCTGCATGAACTCCACAAAAGTTATTTTTCAGTGTATGATCTGAACAACATAGAAAACAATTACAAAGAGAGGTTACCAGATGAACCCCCGAGAGAATGTTACACAATTACCTTGCCTTGCTTTGTATCATGGTTCTTAGTATTTCTCAACTCTGTATATTCCATCAGTTCGACATTGCTCACCCACGGCACAGAGAACAGACTACAAACAGAAGCTGGAAGCCACTATGCTACTAGAATGTTATGATCTTCTTGCCATCACTGAAACTTGTGACTATCGGGATGTGACTGGAGCATGACTATCAATGGCTACAGGCTCTCCAGAAGAGACAGGTGAGGAAAGATAGAGGCAGAGGGGTCACCCTCTACATCAGGAGGTAGACTGAGTGTGAAGAGCTGTCTCTGAAGAACAGCCATGAGCAAGTCAAAAGCCTGTGAGTAAGAATCAGGGACCAAGGCAACAAAGGGAACCTTGTGGATAATTTTAAGTACAGACCCCTGATCAAATGGACCCTGCTGATGAAGCCTTCTTGTTCTGGCTACAGGCAGCATCATGCTCACAGGCTCTGGTCCTGCTGGGGCATTTCAACCATCCCAAAATCTCCTGGGAAAGCAACGTAGCAAGCTACAGGCAAGCCAGGAGACTCTTGGAAAGCAGGAGGGATACCCTCTGGAGCCAAGGAATAGACAGCAGCCCTACCAGAGGGGATAAAATCCTGGATCTGATGGGCAGCAGTGTAAGTGAGCTGGTCTGGAACGTCAAGATTGGAGGGAGTCTGGGCCGCAGTGTTTGTGCACTGTTGGAGTTTGCAGTCCTGAGGGATATGGGCCAGGTGAGGAACCAAGTTAGGCCCCTGAACTTTAGGAAAGCAGACTTCCAGCCCTTCAAGGAGATAGCCACTGGGAGGCTTTCCTCAGGGAAAAGGGAGTGGAGCAGAGCTGGCAGATCTTTAAGGAAGTCTTCCACAGAGAGCAGGAGCTGCCAACACCCAGGAGCAAGAAACTAGGCAAGGAAAGCAAGGGAACAGCAGGGCTGAGTAGGGAACTGCTGGTCAGACTGGAGGGAAAGAAGCAAATGCACAGGCAGTTGAAGCTAGGATGGGTGGCAACCTAAGAAGAGTAGAGAGATGAAGTATGGTTGTGTGGGATGAGATCAGGAAGGCCTAGGTGAAGCTGGAATTGAACCTGGCAAGGAACTGTTCAAGGTCAAGCTGGACAGGGCTCTGAGCAACCTGGTTTAGTGGAAGGTGTCCCTGTGTATTCTGGAGAGTTTGGAAATAGATGATCTTTAAGATACCTTCCAACACAGGCCATTTTATGATTCTGTGATTCTATGTTCTGTAAACAATGTCATTGCTGCCAGTTTAGTAATTGCTTCCCTTCCAAGAAACTTGATTGGAAAAAGCACATTAGCCTTTACATTCAGATTTCAATGTATGTATAGCTAAAACAAATGTAAAATATGTCATTTCACTTGTTGCTGCACTTGTCCTAGAAGTGAGCTTCTCCTCATAAAGGCAACAGCATTTAAGGTAGAGACTCAAACTTGGTCTTTTTGTGTGAACAGAAATTTTGATAGAGCGGTATCTTGAAAACAGCCACAAGTTAAAATTATGCTCTACCAAGAAAAAAGGAAACTATACTTATCTTTAAGTGGCATTGATTGAAAAAAAAGCATAGCTGTGCCACAGCTATATATTACTATCTCTGTTCTGCTCATCACTAAACTCGATTTCTTCTCATCTTAAATCAATATATTTTAAAATTTTTTTAGTGATGTAATTATTTAATAATATTTCAAAAACTTAGTTATGAAGGTATACTGCAAGACTACCAAAAAAAAAAATCACTACAAAAAAAAAAAAGCTTTTGTATACAAAAGCAGGATCCAAAGAAAGAAGACTATTTCAGTACAATGGCTTTGACCCTTTGTGGTAAACACACGTCTAATATAAAACACAGCTAGAAAAAGGGGAAGGCATTCATATTTAGCTAGGATTTGTGCCACAGCTTCTTAACATTTTGACTCCTTTTTCTCTAAAAGGTTACTTTCAGATCATGCGTAGGCCCTGCTGGCAGCAAGAAGAGTGTTAGATTTTAGAAACAGATTGAGTCTTGAAGTTTTAAATTTTACATAGCTACCTTATGGAATCACTCTGGCAATCACCACCATGTTTCAACAAGGAAGACTGAATAGTGTGAATAGTCTTCTGAGTTACAGTACAATATGATGATATCACTATGATATGGATATGAAGTACAAATGTGAAGTATCCAAAGCAAATTCTTATGACTTTGGTTTTGGATTATGCACTATAAAAGCAAGGTAACAGCACCAGGACTCAAGGCCAGACAGTTGTCAAAACTGTCTAATATGTTTGTTAAGTATTTAATTTCACATTAACTATTTTCCTAATTGAAAAATCCATGTTCCACAATATGAATCTGGAGTTCATATTCATATGTAGAACAGAATATTAACCTGTAGTTAAATCTGTGTAATCGGCCTAACATACTCATATTATATACACACTCATAGTGTTAGACTGTGCCCCTTGAAAATTTTGTTTATGTAAACCAATTATTCTTTTTGTGAAAATGGAAGGTGTTTCTCTATTCAGGAAGAAAAGAAAGTGAAGCTATTTCAAGATTCACTGATAGGTTTGCCACAGGCAAATTTTAGTCATTCTGTAGCTCACAGAATAAAAAGGCATACATGGAACATTCCCAGAATACATTATAGATACTGAAGATAAACTGCCACAATAAAGTTTATTATTTCAAAGAACAGTGTAAATAAAGCTTTTATTTTCACTATTCCAGATGGCAGCAGCATATAATTTGCACTGTTTTGACATCATGACCGTATTATTCAAAATCATTCTTCTTCCTACTGAACTGAATGCAGGATTGAGAACAGTAAAATCAAAGAGAGTAGGGGAGGAACTAAAATCACCATTTTGCAGTGAAGCTGGTATTCTGTACTATTATTGAAGAACAATACATATAAAGGAATTGAAAAATAAAACCAGAGCCAATTCTAATTATACATAAAAAATAAATTTGATTTAAAAGATATAAAGCATCAGAGACATTGCCAGTTAATAAACATTATTCATACTGAAACACTTTACAAAGCAAATTTTGGCAAATAGAAGTAGTTATGAACACAATAAATTGCATTGTGGGATTCTTTGTTCAAAGTTGCTATATACAGATGGGTATTTTTTCTTGATGCAGTACATCAGTAAGGCAGGGTAATAGCTACACTAGAATAATAGATCTCAGTATCGGTTGGGAGTTCTCTTTAATTTCACACAATTTTAGCGCACAAGAATAGTGAATTAGACATTGGTAAGATGATCAGTAAAAATTCAACATAGGAACAGCTGTCCATACCATCCCATCAAAACCCATGCATTTCAAAGTATCTTCATATACTGGAGAGATGTGCAAAGCACATTTAGATACAAAAGAAAACAAATTTGTTTAGTAGCTCTGTATGCAATTACCTTGCAAATTGCAAAGTAATGTCTATATAACAAAACACAGAGCCACTTAGACTGAATTATCATTTGTATGAATGTTGAAGCAGCAATTTCACATTGCATTAAGTCAGTTAACATTCATTGTTATTAGCATTTATCTTTAAATAAGTTCTCTGTTTCAACAAATGAATGCACTGAGCCTTTGAAATCAGATATCTTCATAAGGACATGAAAATGGAAAAATGAATTTGCACCTTTCACCAGTTCTCAAAATCTGCAAAATTAGTCTGCACATTGCAAGCTTTTCCCAAAGTTACTTGTCTCACTCACATGAACAATGAAATACCTCTCACTCTGAGTTAATGGCTTTCTGAATAACAAGAGTTGACATTTGTAGAGTCATCACTCATATGGAAACACAAGACTCAGAATCAGGGTTTATTCTCAGATTTGTACACAATGTACACAGTTCTGCTTAGAGCAGAACATATCATCTGAACATCAATGTGGCCAAATTTGGTTGTATTGAACTTTTGATGTCTGTCTGTTCTGTTCATTTGGAATTTAACAGGAGATACAAGAAGCTATGTCCCAGAAAAACACCCAACCAAACAACAAACCACTACCAACAGCAACAACGAAATAATAGTAATAAAAAATGTAGGGAATCTAAGCATCTCTACCAGATGTCCCACAAGGACAGGACTCAAGAGTGTGAGGTAATGAAACTAAGGCAGAGAATGTGTACTTTAATACATTTAGGAAAATCAAAGCTAAACTTCTGAAGCAAAGAGGATACAGCATTCCACATATTTCCATATGCAAACATTCACAAGGAAAATAGTATATATATTGCACTGGTGAATAAAAGATAGGAGGACTACAAAGGGCAGCAATATGAATTTCCATGATTACCATTTCTGATTTAACACTTAGTTTCCAGACAGGGTTAGGATTTAGGATGCCACTAAATCAGGGTTAAATTGGGGCTTGCCAAGAATCAAGATTAGGAAAACAAAAAAGTAGGCTTGTTCTATCCAGTCAATATTTTTAACACACTAATGTTTGTGCTTTTACATCCTCCTTACTTTTAGTTGAAAAATAAAAGGGAAAGCAGTACAATGAGGCAGTCTTTGCTTTAAGCTTTACTTTTTCACATCACATATAGCTTTATGGTGAGGTAAATAATGAGATAAGCAGCAGGTTCATATGTACACC
Source organism: Cinclus cinclus (assembly GCF_963662255.1). NCBI lineage: Eukaryota > Metazoa > Chordata > Aves > Passeriformes > Cinclidae > Cinclus > Cinclus cinclus. The sequence goes on along the minus strand of NC_085084.1, from coordinate 56,027,270 downwards.
AGAGCACACTTTTTATGTTAGTAGCCTGAATTGTCCAAAGCATTCTAGATAATGCTTTTATGTCCAGAACACATAAAAGCATTATTTTCCTTTTCTTCCTCTCCTTTATACTCTTTGTTAAAATAAAAATATCTCTACTAGTAAATACATATGACATATTCTGTAAGTAGTTCCCTTGCACTCAGTCTTAAGTATAAAGCAATAAATCTTTGCAATCAAGTTCCAACATCTCAGTTTGAGAATGAATTAGAAGCATCTTGTTTTCTTATGTTCAAAACATCAAGAGAGAAAAGAGGAAGTAAGAGCAGTCTGTCAAAGGAGTTCTCAGACCATACAGTCTGCCTCTCCCTCCTTCCTCCTCATGGCCAATTCTGTTACTGATGTTACACCACTCTCAAGGAATTGTTTCCTCAATGCCATAATCTTCCTCAATGTGTTTTAATGCAGCCTACATACTCTGTAGCCTAAACTGTCAACTATAAACTATACTAACTGCATTAATGTCACATCTGCAGAATTTAAGAACCTAACAAAGAAATTTGTCAAAACCATTAACTTTGTTGAAGTATTGTTTTTAAAGGAGAACAACACTATGTTCTGCATTTCTAGCTCAGAATCAAACTTTTACATTTTAGAAAGGGGATATTTTCACTTTGATAAGTGGTTAGAAAAATGTCCCAAAAGATGTAGTGTTTAAAAACAAGAAGGAAAAAATGAAGAATAAGAGTTATGGAATTGTATCCCTTGAGTTTTAACAAAAGATATTTAGTTCAGGATGTACAAAGCACTTTTGGTGAAGTGAGTTAAACAGTTAAGGTAGCATCTGTGCATTTCAACTGCTTCTCTGGTGTCCAGCACAATGCACGTGTACAGACATAATAGCTTCTATAAACAGCAAACATAAGTACAAAAAAACAAAACAAAACAAAACCCAACAGAAGTCCAATTATTGCTGAAGAGATGGAGAAAAAAGATACGTTGTCAGAACAGAAAATGAACTTCGGAAAAATGCAGTTAAAGAAGATATCCTTTGAAATTCAGTACTATTCAGTGTTGTAATAATGTTACTCATACAAAATATGAACCATTTTTCCACATCCAATGCAGCATTTATCTTCATTGATCTGAAGAGCATGCTTAAAACATTCATAATGCTTACATGATTACAGATTCCTAGTAAAAAGGAATAAACACAGGAGTTTCCCATTTTTATGTTTTCTCTGCTTGTTTTAAGTCTTTGCACCACTATGAACACAGGTCTATCAATTAAGAAAACACTGGAAGATGTAAGACACAAAGCAATGCCTTATGTCAAGTACTCCTAATATAAATAAGCAAAAGACAGGCTACAAAGTGCTGAGAGAAGTTAAAACACATGACATCTTTGAAACTGTATGAAACTTGAACAGAAGGAAAAAAAATAGTTCCTTTATAAGTAGATGGTGAAGCTCTTCTCTGACTTCCTGTCAATGCAGGGAGTGGGTGTGATCTGGACTTCACTCTTCATATGCTTGAATATGAGGGAGGAATCCCTCTCACTACTTGTGTGTGTCACCACTTTGGGCAACATTTCCTTTCACAGATACTGAGAATATGCCTATCTTCTAACTGGGGTCTGTTAGAAGGGAACAAGTATAGGAAAAAGAAGAGAAGGGGGTGCATATAAATTGCTTTTTTTGATTTGGGGTGAGTTTCACCACTTAAAATAAGTTTTTTATCCAGACAAGGATGCTATATGCAGAAAACACCATTGACTTCTGGTCTAGAAGGATCCAGAAGAACTTTCTCTCAAGCAGAGGACAATGCATAAAATCCAGGTTTTCACAGTCCTCTGGCAAGCTGAATAACCACTGCTGATAAAAAAACCTCTAATGAGGTTTTTACACATGGCTAAGGCAGTCTACATTTCAAGATTTTCATCTCATAAAGACTCAAAGATTCACGATGTCAAAGGTTCACTTTGTCACCCAACCCAATGTTTAGAACTGTGGCCTGCGGCTTTGAATCCTACCTGAAATTTTGCTGCTGCCCTAAGATGAAGTAAGTGGGAACAGTCTGTGATTGAGCGTGCTCCGCTATATAATAGTGAGCGCAGCTATTAGAAATGATAGATAATGTCTGTACAGCGAGTTATTGTGTGGAAGAAAATGCTGGACACCCCAGCATGCTCTGAAGCATGGCAGAGGCCCTTGCCTTGAGCTTGCACAGAGGTGACACAAGGCAGCGCCCGCTCTCATCTGCTGGGAGCTTGCTCCTGTCTTATGCTCCTCCAACACATTTTTCACAATAATATTCACATGGCCTTGAAAGAGGCATTGTGAATCACTGTGAGCTGAATGGAGCATACTCAAGCAGGCTCTCTGGAAGACTGAAGGAAAGAGATTACTTTAAACATGACGCTTTCACATTTGTCAAGCAACAACAGCTAATATTTCTCATGGAACTGAAAATGAGGAGTGATGTGGGAATTCATTCAAAAGATATTGAACATAGAACAATACCAGATTTACTCAGTTTTGCTATAACTCTTGGAACTATTTACTTGACTAATTCCACCCCCAATTTATAATGTTAGTAATTTGAAATAGGATCTTGGCTGGGCATATGAACACAGGATGTTAGAAATTATTTTTTTAAAAAACTCCCTTATATGCTGAGATCAAGGTTCACACCTCTAAGCAAATCATAATTATTTTAACTACTTCTTCATTATTTTAAATAATTACAAAATTCAGCGCTATCTCTAAAAAAGGTAATGAAATCAAAATCCAAAATGGGAAGTGTAAATTGAAATTTGTTAGTCTAGACCCTGAGTGAATATATTCAAATTACAAAAAAAAAAAAAATAAAGTGGTCCATAATATTTTTAAATATTTGTATAGCAAATATTAAATTAATTTTAGGTACAGTATAGGCAAGCTTTTTTGTTTTCACAGTTTCTGTTTAATTTTCTCTCCAACTTCTATTTATCTAATCAAAGATCATCAGTCAGTTCTGATCTTTTTAAATTATGAGCCTTGGTTGCTCCTAGCTAATTTTGCTTTGATTTTTTCTAATGTTTTGTAGAAGAAATTTCTGCAAATGAAAATGATAATTAGTTAACAAAAACCAGTGATACTTCAGTACCGGTGGAAGACTTCACTGTGTGTCCATTAAAAAATCAGCTGTTTAGCATAGCTGGAAGTCATGAAGCTAAAAGAAGGCTGGAATAATGTTTGAATAGTTCAGTATGATTGCCAAAGGGCTGAGAGTCATGCGAGGCAGGGGTGGGTAGAGGAAGAAGAACAGAGAAAGAACAGAATAAAGTTTCATGTTATGCCAGCTACTCACAGATTCATCACCAACAGTTTTGTGAAGAAAAGTTAATGAAGTCAAGCAGCTGTGGAGAGCCAGTTCCTGTCTTTGAGCAGACATAGTGTGACAGAGTAACCTTAGCATAGCATTGTATACATCAAGTACATGAAAGCCAGTGTGATCACAAAAAACCTCCACACCTACTTTGTCTGTTAACACCTGGTAAGTTGCATGAAGAAGGTACAAATGAAGAAAACAGAATGCTTGATACCAGAAGATGTGAATGTGACCAGTGTTGTTTTAAAACTCAGTGGAAGGCCCTACGCTTCAGAAGTAATTCAAGCAATTGACTGAGAGGGCCAGGGTTATGTATGATTTCAATAATAGAATGGTTTCTCTTCAGATTTATTAGTAGCAACATCTGTCATCCATTTTACAGCAATATAAAACTCATTTATTTTCGAGAAAAGAGATTGAGCTATTTTTCCTTTACACTGGAACGGTAGGCACAAAGATTTTTATATGCACTCTTAGAAGCAATTTGGAACAGGTCAGATTGAGAAATAATTTCTACCACTAAACAAATACATAGCAAAAACTCTCAGACCACACAAAAGTATATCAGTATTACAGTATATTTTTTGTACATGAAGAAGACTTAAAAATCTGTGCCTGCTAAATAATTTTCTGCTTTTATTTCATTATGGCACTCTACTTTGAGTATTTGAGTATGTATCACTTTAAGCGATACTATACAAGCTGTTCCATTAAATTAAATGTAAGAGGGGTTCTAAGAAGAAGGGTTAGTTGTTTTTTGCCTTTTCTGTAACTTCCAGCTCCTTTGGCAAATGAGGAAAATATTTTGCCAGTATATAGGTAGCTTATTGTATGTTTTGCTTTTTTTTTAAATATTGTGCTTCTGGACAAGTTTTGTCTAAACTATTTATTTTGATGCATCCCGATGTTCATCCTTTCTGATTTTTAACCTTTAATATGATGCATTTAAGCCTTCATGACCTATTGCAGGTATTATGCCCATAAACACTTTCATCTTGAAAGCTCCACCTTAAATGACATCTTACTGTCCTTTAAAAACCCAGTAACAACTTCTCTTTTATTTTGGTTCTAGAATGTTTATGGTTCTCTGTTACAAGTTAAGCCAATATTTTCTAATTCTATAACTCTTTGGCATTTAGCAGCTGGCTTTCCTCCACAAAAGTCAGCATCATAGAGATGACAATTGCAGAAACATGACAAAGTTCTTGCCTGAACACACTGAAAATCTTCCTCTGCAGTAAAAAGTCTGAAAGATCTTGGAAATTATCAGCAAGTACCTCACAGATCTGCATGTCTGTTGCTCATCATGTTTTGTAGCTCAGACAGGAAGTAAGACTATGTGAGCTCCTATATAAAGTTGATTATTAAAAAGAGAAAAAAACCCCAATGTTTTGACAAGATAATGTCCTGCTGAAGTCTTGAAAAACTGACTACAAACATAATTAAATTTTTCTACCAGTTTTAAAGAAGCTTAACAGGAACACTTGCTCACAAATAAAAATCCGAAAATGCTCCCAAAAAAATTAATGACTACTACACATGGCACTCTTACATTGTGCCTGAATTTGAAAAAAGTATTTTATTCTAGAAAAGGAGATAAAAATATTCTTAGAAAATATCTTATTCTACAAGAAAACTCAAAATGTAACCAACTATGAGTTGTAAGTTATTGCTTCCTGCTTGAAACTTAATATAGGACATCAAAAACTACCAGGGGTTTAAAAGTTAGGATAGACCACCTGCAATTTTTGGGGACTATTTTTCTAATGATTCTGAGTCAGGTAAAAGTGTATATCCATTATACATCAGGAGAACATGTAGCAAGGCTAAATTAACTGATGCATATACAAGACCAATGTGTAACAGCACAAATTATGTGATTTCTTCTGAGTACATCAGATTAGCTATAGAAGGTTTCTGAGAAGTTTCCTACATTTTTCACTATAGGGTAAAAGCTCTTTCCAATTAAGGTTAAAAAATTAAATTGGTATTATTTATGTAACATGATTTTGCAAAGTATTTCAGAAAGCAGATTTATCCATTATAGCGAAAAAATGGGTACAGTTTGATATTTATAGCTCCATAAAATTAGAGTAGATTTTTAAAAATTTCATAATTAACTTCCTATTTTCTACATATTTAGTAATGTTCAAACCACTGCACATTGAAAAAGATAATTCAAAATCCATTTTCAACATCATATAATAGTATGAATTATGGAAAAAATCCTCCATATTTCCTAAATCTAGGTATTCTGTTCAAAATAATCATTTGCAAAAAATATTTCTTGATTGTCTTCCAATGGCTTTAAAAGGTTTAACTTGAAGACACTGAGTATTCTCAATGAGGAAACTGACTGTAATGGAACTATTTACACACTTAAGCATATTGCCAAAACAACTCACATTTTATAAATGCATTGCCATTTAATTTTGTAAGTTATTGCATCTCATGTTTTCTTCCCACTCCAAAGCAAACCAGATCATTTACAAATTTTCCCATACACAGGACAAATATTGCATTCTCTTTCTCTGTAAGTGAAGTCAACTTGCATGCATATCACTTGTCTGCCTGAGATTCATAAAGCACTATTTAGATTTTATGCAGAGTAAAATGAAAATTTAGACATGCATCATCAAGAATACTTCATTTTACTATGATATTAGGAATAGATCTTGTGATAAGCAAACACAACACTGCAGAGAAATAAATTATTATTTTTTTATATCATGGGAAGAAGAAGGAAGCCACTTAGCATTTGTTCTTATCCCTAGCTATCAAAATTCTTAGAGCCTGAACAGCCAGGCTTTTTTATGCAAGCAACACTGAAAATCAGTTACTAGAAAACCAAGACAAAAGAGCAAAAATAAACTTCCAAGTTGCTATTTTGGCAATGCAGGTGAAGTAGCATACACACATGCAATAATTGATTAAAAGTTCCATGGGATTTTATAACCATCCCTGACTAATAACTATGTTTTAGATCACAATAGGATGCTGAGGCAAACAGCACGGAGCTTTTTGTACCAAAGTACTGAGTATTAGCTAAATGGTAAAATTACCAATTACCACTACTACTTGTTCTAGCAGCTACATGTTGATAGGCCTACTATTTAGAGGTTATAAGACTAAAAGCTCACAGCTGGAGGTTGTAGGGAAGTAAGGGAACAACTGCATTCTCAGGCAGTGTGAGAAGTTTGTTTAATAATTGTTACACTAAAGCATGTGTGTTTTCTGTTCTCTTCAGGTCTATAGGATACTAATTAACAAGAGAAGAAGCAAGAAAAAGAATATGTGTTATAAAACCTAGAATTTATATTTAGCACATGAATTGCAGGCAAAACCAGGACAGTATCCCACAGGATGATCTAGAAATCAAATAGCACCTTTACTGATATTATTAGCATTATTAGCAGTGTTGAACAGACATCCATTTTATATTGATTTTTTTTACTGTATCTTTAGTATTCTAAGTTATTTCTGCTATTCCATCTGCACATAAATGTATGCCGTTATAGTAAGGTTCTGGCTTCCCTTTCCATATTTTTCTCTACCAGTAGTGTAACAAGCCATGTTTGTTTCCTTAAGACTGTGGAGAAGAATGCTCAGAAGATACTGAGTTTTAAGCTTTGATCTTCCTGGTATTTTTACTCTAGCGACAAGTACCTTTTAAAACCTTTTTTCCTTTTCCTTTCCCTCCCAATTTTCTTTCAGCAGAGGAGTCCTTCAACCAGTGTTCCGTCTTCTCAAAACTGCCTCCCTAGAGGGTTGTAACTGATTGTCAATCTCCCAAAGGCAAAGGTAAGAATTTAAAGTACTCCTTTCATTTTAGCTGCAAAATTAACTCCTTGTTTCCCTCCTGTTGTTAATTTCCCTTTATATATTGCTGATGCTCTCAGCTTTGGTTAATTGCCTAGAGCCACAGTGTCTGTAAGGCAGAGCTGGTGCAAACAGCGCTCGAGCAGTACATCTGCCAGTCAGCTACGCAGTGCTGGCACACACTATCCACCAGAGTGCTCCCATGAAGAGTCTGAAGTCAGCCTGTGGCTAACACCAGAGGAAATTAAAATTTAGGAAGATTTTATTGCAGGTTATGAATTTACGGTGTGGATGGATTGCTTTATCTCCAATATGACAGTGGTCCCAGCTCTGGCATTGCTTTATCATGTCAGATAAACACTCTACTTGCTGCACTGAGTACTAGAAGTACTAGTAAGTAAGATTTGGTGGTAACAATTAATTCTTAGCCTACCATTTATAAAGTGACTCCTACCTCTGAAGCTGTTTTAAGAGATGTTTGAGTGTGCACTGCTTTGCAAGATATATGTACAGAAAACAGTTGTAATGACTCACTGATTTCTGCCTTTTGTAAAATGCTTTTCATATTTAAAGGGACAGCTAAGTTCACTCAAAATTTGGTGGGAGTGTGTCAGCCTTCTGCAATATACAGGGTAAAAGACTTTGGGTAAAACTCCCAGAAGAATTTTCGCATGCAATTCTGAAAGAAGAAATGATAGAGATGTAACATCTGCAATATGACTATGCATGTGAGATACTTGTGCTCAGACTCAAAACAGCATAATGATCACATCTGCATGTAAATTCCAAAATTTAAATGTGATGAAGACATATGTGGTACTTAAAAACTGAAAAACAAGCCTCAGTTTCTTTCTGAGCAGTGAATGCTATAATCACTCCACAGATATTAACAGTAATTTCAAGCTTTTCAGATTAACTAACTCCCTATTTTATTCTGTGGGTTGTTTTTTTTTCACTTAAAAGAAAAATCTAGCTCATACTAGAATATTAAGAGCAAGAGATGGTTTATATTTCTTTTTTATTTAGAAACTACTAAGTGCAAAGCAGTCACATTTTATTTCAAGCATTATTAACGAACACCTTTGTTCATTAAGTTTGTTCATATTAAGATTGAGTTGCACAAGTGAAAAATTTCCTTAAATCCTATTCTACCATTTCTAGAATTTTCTTACTTCATGTTAACTCAAATAAGCATCAAATCTTATGGAAAATGCAAAATATTTTGAAAATACATATAGAAATGTTTGGCTACATCTAGGCACAGATTCCAGCTTGTGAACTTGAAACCCACAGATGACTAGAATAAAGAAAAGCATACACTACTCCAAATTCCTACAGAGGAGTCTACAGAGGCCTTAGTAATAATTTTAAAATTATACTAATTAATTTTGGCTAACTCATTTTACCTTTCTTTATAATTTATAATAAGAAAGAAACAGGTAATTCTTAAAACTGAATTACATATTTTCAAAAAAAACATAGAAAGTAAAAATCTTATCCTAGAAACACATAACATTTGAAGGTGCATTCAGAGTCAATATTTCAGTTCTACATTTTAGTGAAGAAAACTGGAAAGACTGATTATATATTTTGTAATGTACATATATATATATCTGTTAGATGGAAGAGGCTTCTTTATGAGGCACACAGCCAGGACACTCAAACTTAAATTCATATCAGCTTCATGTCTTCTGCTGTTGTGATACAAGTAAGGAAAATGTAACTGAATGATGCTGGATTTAGGAAACAATATTCAGATCTTAACAACATGGATGTTGTTACAACAAGGATGCTTGCTTCTGTATTTCTTACATTAAGTAGTATCTTTAGAAGTTCTGTAGATTTCTATGGGACTGCTTTAAAGTCCGATATCTATAAGAAAATACTATTTTAAGAGGAAAATTACCAGTAATGAATCATACCCTGATATAAGTTTAAAAACAGTGGGTGCAACTCATCAACACAAACTGAATTTGTGGCAAAAGGCAGTTTGTGCACTATGCAACGCTCCTAGAATCTAGCAAACAGCTCTGTGGTTCACTTCCACAGCCAGCTGGTCTTTCACAAAAATATGGTTCCATGTTCTCTGTGTAATTATTACTCATACACGTGGAATAAATCTGTTCTGCCCAGGGTTGTCACTCAAATCACCACTCAGTATCTGTCAACAATATTATCTTTCAAAATACCAGTGGACAGAAGGGTTGAAGGACCTTAATTTGTCCCAAGATACAGACACTGACCAATAAAGGTAATGCAACTGGAAAGTTAGAACCCTTGAACTTCTTCAGTGCTCCCTAACTCTTTCTCAGTGTTTGGTAACTCTTGAGATATCAGTACCCACATAGTTCAACTGCTTTAAAACCCTCTACTTCTCTTGACAATTCACTCAATTGGACACCACACCACCAGTCTGGAAGTAAGTTACCCATTCTCAGAGATGTTAGAAGATGTGCTTCAGTAACTCATGTTGCCACATTTACCATAAACCCTCTGGCCCATGGATTTCAGAGGTATCCCTACACCCACATGGTCAAAGGCAATACAATTTCACTGTGACGACGCTTGTTGCTCAAAAGAAGCAAATACATCTTGTGATCTGGCTAAAATAACAACGTTTTACTTCCTGCTGGGTGTAGGAAAGACATCTCTGCTGGGGAAGGAGGGGAACTGCTCAAGATTGACTTTGCAAAGTCCTTAAATGGCGCCAACCTTTGGTTAAGTTCAACACATGCTTTTATTCTCCAGTAATACCTCTATTCTTGCTTTCGAAGGAGTTCCAGTAGAACAACTCTGAACTGAGTTGTAAGGTTTTTAAGGCTCAGAACTTCAGATTTTATACTGAACATCCTGTTTTGATGGCCATGTCACTGTTTGTTTTTTCTAAATACATACAAATTAGTATAATAAAACATCTTCCAACCAAAAACCTCTATGATGCTTCTCATCCCTCTGAAAACAAAAATAATTCAAAATTTTCCTTAATTTAGAAAATAATCTAATGTTGTTGAGGACTGTAATTTTGAGCATAAGAAAACAGCAAATAAGCATATTCACATGAATAAATAAAACAGACCACTGTTACAGTTTTCCTTCCTTTATATATTTTCCTATGCACAGAATAATTAATTGGTAATATGTTTCCAGTTTTATAATAACACAGTATTTCAAAAGCAAAGACATTTATTACAATGTCTGTGCAGTGTCTAGATCAGCACACTTAACCTCTTTGATTATATCTTTAGTAGAATGTCTCTTCATCTTTAATTATCAGTATTACTCATCCTCTGCAGATTCTTTAGCAGACTTTGTGCTTAAATTTAATCATACAGGGGAACGTAGTGATTCTGATAAAATTCACATTCTGATTTTATCCTTACTATGGTTCAAGCTGATATCACTACTCACAAATGTGATAGTGATTTTTAAGTTTGGAAATGCTATGAAAGTTAACTGTATCATGTTTTACAGTCAGCTATTTGAAGAGACTGTGAGACATTCAAATTCAAACCTGAACCAGTGGTTACACTGATAGGCATGATACAGAGAGAAGGGATGTTACTATAAAGAATCCACTACAAAATTAAGAGTTTACTGTAAAACTTAGGGTCTGCTATAAAATTAGAATGTTTTGTCAGTAACAATGAAAATAAAATCTTTTGGTATTTACTATCAATATACCTAAAGGCACTTTACCTCCCCACAAGGCGACCACATACTTTGTTACATATTTGCAGAAAAGGTTTTGTAAGTTGATTTTCATATAAGAGATTTTAAATTAGTTCTCTGCATTTTTTGTTGAGTAGATGAAAGAGATTTTTCTGTCTCTCGCTTCTGAAAAGGAAAAAAATAAAATGGCAGCTGTTTGGAAAATACGCAGAAGGAATTCAGCAGGGTTCCTCCATAACCATGGGTGACCTGAAAAAAATCTGTCAGGACTGATTTGTTTTTCCAATTTCCCTATGAGAAGCCATATTACAAAAATTGCACCAAAATCTTCACACGGATTATTGTAGATATTATAATAACGGTGAGGAAGTCAAATAAAAGTTTACAGTGGACTTTCTTAGTGAAAGAAAAAGAGTGGTGATTTTTCAGCTAAACAGAAAAACACCAGGTCACAGAATGTATTTGCTTTCTGTATTTCTTGGGGAATACCAAATCAAATCTTTTTTATTGCAAGATGCTGAAAAGGTAAACAGAGTTCAGAAAATAACAACAAAATTTAGGAAACACCTGAGTGAAGTAATTCATTGTGCAAGCTTGGAGGATTAATGTTAGAGGTCTCTTAGAAAACAGTTGTAAATATAAAGCAGCTTGGGAGAAGGAGGATGAGCACAAAGGTAGGGCATGTGTGGAATAACGGAGTTTTGTTAGTCAGACATAAGCAACATCAGAAAATACTTTAAGTGAGGAAACATGGGCTTCTTACCAAGTCTAATTTAATTCCAGGGAAAGTGTGTATATATATATATATATATATAAAAATATAGATACATGCATATATATATATACACACACACATACACACACACACACACACACATATATATATGTGTGTGTGTGTATATATATATATATATCTGAAGAAAAAGTACAGCATAACAACATAACCAGTATTTACTCAGTGGTACTACATATAAGAAAGACTTAAATATGGGCAATAAATGATAAATACTTTGTCAAACTACAGACACCTGAGTAGATTCAGGAATTGTCTACCCTTGGAGCTGATAAATGTGATAGATCTGCATACATAAACAGGCCCTAAATTTACATTTTGATTTTTCAGGATCTTCTGTGATTTTGAGTCAAAATATGCACACTCCTAGTATATCTATCGGTAGCTGACACCACTTTTCCCCTCCTCACCCCCAAATCTTCTTTTAAATCACCCTTTGAAAGGGTCTCATGAATTAATTTTTTTTAGTCTGGGGATTTACTTGATAATTACTTTTGCATTGTGTTAATGAGTACTTTTATATTAGCACATAACAATGTGAGCCACTCAGTGGTCAGGACAAGTTCATTTCAATTCTGATGTCATATAATGCTTTCTGGGCCATGAAACTAGATGTTTATATGCAGTGAGTGTTTCACATCTAGATTAATAGCTGCTTTTTCTCTAGCAGCTTCTATCTATTCCACTGTTAAAGTTTTGTGGCAAGAACAGTATCACCACATAGACCTGTAGAGCATCCAGCACAATGGTGCTTCAATTTTGATTGGACACACAGAAAGCTATTGTAATACAAATACAGTATTTTTTGATCAAAATATTAGATAAATATATTAAAGATGTTGAGAGCATATTATTCACTACAGGGATTTTGAATCTACTGTTCTATTCTTAAAAAAAACACCTGAGTGCTGCTTGTGACAATTTTCATTCATTCCACAGTGGAGCAAACGCAAAATAATTACTTAATATATGATAAGAGTATGGCCAGTGAGAATAGGTCTATTTTGGTATATAAATTACTTTGAGCTATCATATGCCCCAAAGTAAATCGACAGCTGCAACGGTTTTCAGTAAGCCATTAGTGTGCAAAGATAGAATTATGTACTTCTGCAGAGACAAAAGGCTGGTACAACAGCCAAACCAGTTGATTTGTTAAAATTCAAGACTATGCACACTGACAGAAAAAGCGTTTAACTTTACCTTTCAAACAGAGAGATAAGAATCTGACACATTTTAAATGGCTATTTCTGGGATGTCAGTCATAGCAGGCCAAGAGAAGAACACTGTAACTGTGAGTTATTGTGATGTTGCCAGACGTAGGCAGAGAAATTAGACTGCTACAGTACTCTAAGACTGGGATTACAGAAATACAAGAAAGAAAAGGAAAAAAAAAAACAATCAGGAAAATAAAGACATCAGTGATGAAGCATCAGGTCATAAAAAATCAAAATGTATCTGTCATTTTATTCTTTCATTTGTTTCCACTATGAATGATTAAATAAACCACAATTATCTATTGAATGGTGGCCTTCAAAGAAAGAAAATGAAAATCATCAACATTTGCCTTCAATAGTCTAATAGTCTAAGTGCTTCGTATCTTGTCTTAGAAAAACTAACATAAATATTGCTGTTAATACTGTTCAGCCAAGAAGCCTTGCTTTTCAGCAGCATGATATGCAGAGGATTTTTATAAAAAGGAGAATTATATCACAATATCTTGTCTATTTTTTCTGAGAAGTGTCCTTGGAGATCAGGAGATTGAATTTCAATTAGATTACACTTTTGATGCTCTGTAGACATAATCAAATGTAGCTGACTTTTATTTGGAAAGAAAATGTTCTATCATGTATACATGTATATATTTGAAAATGTTTATGATCATACACAATGAAAATAACACTGGCAATGGGAAACACCAACTAGGTCAATAATCTGCTTAATTTAGGGCTCTTCCCAGGGATCCATTTCAACTTTTTTTTTCCATATTATTGCTATTCTTGACCTATGACCCCACATATATTTTGTATTACTTCATACCTCCCCAGCCTGAATCTTAGTGAAGCATATCCCCTGTGTTTCTGTGTTTTCTATCATGATTCCTGTCACATTTTTCAAATTATTGAACGCTGAGTGCATAAGCATTTTTAAATAGCAACAATCTCAGTTCTGTTTTGGCTGATGTGCTTTGTTGCAACTTCATAGCACTTATGACAGGGGAATTGTAAAAGGAAAGGTTAGACAAGGAATGTTGCTGCATTTTCATTATCTAATAACTCTGTTAAGCAATCTGTTGACTTTTTTGCTTCTATTTAATTTGCTTTAGAATCATTAAAATTTGATACATCCTTTTAGAGTGGCATTATGAAGGGGCTTCTTAACCAAAGATTTTGATTTAGGTTTAATTCTAAAATAGAAGGTACATATTATGATGGAAGAATGATTCACAAAATTCTCATTAATAGGAGTTTTGATAAATTAAAGAAAAATAAAAAAATAATTAAAACAACAAAATTGGCTACTTTGAAGTCAGATTATAAAACCAACTCATACAGGTCTGCCTGTTATCACCATCCCATTTAGTTCTTGAATAGTGATTTCTTTGAAGTTCTTATACAAGTTTCACCCTTCTTCCTTACTTGAAAAGCTAACCCCTCATATTAATGTCATCACTTTGTTCATTCTTTGTATGTGTTATGTTTTTTGTTTTAGCTAGTTAAATAAAAAGTTATTTTTGACCCATGAATTAGCCTTTAAAAATTCCTATATTTAGCATAAAATTCAGTGGAGTTAAAATGGACTGTAATCTAATTGGGAAAACTTTGAGTTTACTTCTAAATCTTTTAGTTACAAGTTTACATACAATTCAGTCTGACTCATCAGCTGCTAAGCAGTTTTTTTCTCACCCCTATCCTATGTGTTTCTTAAAATATTAGGGAAATAAGAGTTTCAGGAAATCTTCAGTTCTAGGTAGTGCAGTTATAGCTCAAGAACTGACAGCACAGCAGATCCGACAACTGGTAGGATCAAAGGAATATGAAGTTTGGATGACTATTAAAATGGAAAATAAGTATTGTCAATAATAACAGAAGTGTATCCTAAAAATACTGCATTTAGTATTTAGTATTTTAAGTAGTTATTCTTTGTTCAACAACACAGATACAGCCCGTGACGTGTCAAGTGTAACCAAACAGTTCTCCCCTCTTCCGATGGGCATTGAGCCAGTACTTTCTTTGATTTATCTTGAGGAAAAAAATGTACATTACATCTTTCCTTTTGTTGAAATGGACTGTACATAACACCATCACTAAATATCACTCAGAGACCTGTAATGGGACTTAAACTTACAAATTAATGATCTCTGAGAAATGTGGTGACACCTGAGGACACAAAAGCAATACAGGACAGGTTTCAAAACTACAACTAGTAAGTTTCAAAACTTTTGCCAGTATATCACAGAAAAATCACATCCTAGCATGGAGACCTCTAAGCAGAAAATCCCCTGATAGAATTCTTTAAAAAGACTGAGGTTTGTTGCTACTCATATGTTTCAAATGTAAATCTATAGTTATACATACAATGTTTGTAGTGAGTGTTTAATGTTAATTTTTATAATAGTCTCTACAACATTCCACAAAGAAACAGCATCATATATTAATTTATTTTCTCTTGTTACACATCATCATCAAAGCACCCATGAGGAAAGCAGATGTAAGGTCACAGAACCACTCTCACTTCTCAGCAGTTTCCATTAGCTATGAAGAAGTAATGTTTTTGTTTTTATTCAAGCAAATGATGAATACAGATCCTTATAAGATTTACGTCAGTGAAGCAACTGAAGCAGTAGCAGTGGTTACTGAGGTTGGGTGCAGGGACAACTCTTGCATTGTACTGTACAGAGGAATTATTGAGCTCAGGGACACCTGATTGGCATCCCAGAGCCCTGGAAGACCTGGGAGCTCTTGCAAGCCAATCAGGAATGGAGGGGATTTTTGTCAGGAGCTGACACAAAAGGGTTCCAAGAAGTGTAAGTGACCAGGACTGCAGTGAACAGAGCAGGTACACAGTGTGGCATGGCAGAAAGATGTGGCAGGGAAGTTTGCAGGGCAGTTCATAAAGGCAGGGCACAGAATTTAGGGAGTAAGTCATCATCCACCAAACTAAAAGTGGACTGTGGTTTCCACTCAGTCAAAAGCCACTGTCAGAAGGAACACAGTGACCCAGACAAACCTCACACATCATCACACAGCTGTCCAAGTCTCCAGCTCCAGGCAGTGTTGGAGCTTCTCATGGATGTCAGAGGGCAGTGGAGATATATCTGTTTGCCTTGTGGATAAACTGATGATCTGCTAAACTTGGTGGTAGAATTGAATGAGGAAGTGGTCAAGGAATATGAGGAAGTGTGAGGAGTAGTTCACTGAACTGCAGGAGTCCACTGTCCTGGTGGACTACCTCCAAAAACAGGTAGTCAAGCTGCAGGAGACAGTCAAAAGACTGAGAGATATCAGGGAGGCTGAGACAGAGTCGAACAGTGGGTTCCTATCCCAGCAGTGGGGAACTACGGCCTGCTGAGGAGAGGACAAAAATTCACCTCTCAGAACACAAGAGAAGGAGAGAGGGAGGGAGTGCATTGACACAGGGGGCTGGAAAGTAGTGAAAAAACAAAACAAAAGAAAACCCAAAAACAAAAGGAAGATGAAAAGATCAAATAAAAGGGCTTCCTTCAAAGCCATTTTCCCCCAGAAATACTTTCCAGCTGTGCAGGCTAATGAGACAACACACTCAGCACACACTTGGAAGAACAGCCAGAGCTAATTGGAGCAGCCAACCTGCTCCAGAAACAGGGCAATTAACCACTAGTTCAACCAAGAAAATGTGGCATGTGATAGCAGTGGGATACTCAGACCATGGGACTTGATTTGGCAATCCTGGTCTACTGGGGGTTGATGCATTCATTTGACAAAGAAGGGAAAAGTTTCTTTTTCCCAGGACTTGCCAGATTGCTGAAGGGACCTTAAATTTGATTTATCAAGGAAGTGGGGGCAACTATCCCTTCCACCCCTGCCAGTTGGACAGAAACACCTGTAATGGATGCCTAGAGCAGTACAAAGGCATTCCAGATACTTCAGTCAGTCAGCCAGTTTTCTCCAGGCCCAGCTCAGATGCCTACACACAAATGCACATAATACAGGGAGGAACTACAGACATGTGAATACCTCTGTAGATATGCCATCACTGGTATCACAGAGACGTGGTGGGATGGCTCCTATGAATGGAACAATGCAATAGAAGGCTTAAGGCTTTTTAGGAGAAAGCAGCTAGTGACATGAGAGGCTCTCTATGTAAGCAACCAGATGGAATGTGTGAAACTCCGACTGGTGAATGATGAGAGAGCTGAGAGTTTGTGGGCCAAAATTAAAGGGAGGGCATGGACCGGGGATATTACAGTGGGCCACCCGATCAGGAGGATGGTGCGGATGAAGCCCTTACAGGCAGACAGGAGTGGCTTCATGGTCGCAAGCCCTGATCCTAAAGGGGGGTTTTCAACCACTCTGGTATCTACTGGAGGGACCTCATGACAGGGCACAAGCCATTGCAGAGGTTCCTTGAATGTGCCAATGAATGTGCCTTACAAAGTGATTGAGAAGCCAACAAGGAGAAGTGTCGTGCTGGACCTTGAACCCACAAACAGGAAGGAGCTGGTGGAATAATGCTCCAAGGCAGCTTTGGCTGCAGTGATCATGCGAGGGTGGAGTTTGAGATCACCAGGGCAGGGAGGAGGACATGTAGACCAGCTCAATGCAAGCTCTGCCCTGGACTTTAGGAGAAGAAACTTTGGCCTCTTCTAGGACCTAATAGGTAGAGTCCCATGAGACAGAGCCCTAGAGGGCAGAGGAGGACAAGAATGATGGCTAATATTCAAGGATCACATCCTCCAATCTCAGGAGAGATGCATCCTGATAACACGGACATTGGACAAAAATGCCAGGAAGCCTCCATGGATGAATAAGAAGCTGCCAAGCAAAGTCAGAGCAAGAAATGAAGTTTTTATGAAGTGGTAATGGAGAGAGGGGGCCTCACAGGAAAATTGTGTGGGAAGCTAGGGATTAGGTTAGGAAAGCCAAGGCCCATTTAGAATTGAGTCTGGCCATGGATATCAAAGACAACAGGAGGGACTTCTACGTTTGCAGATATTCTGCAAACAAAAGGAAGACTTGGGATAGTGTGGACTCTCTCCATAAAGAAAGAAGAGACCTAGCTACCATGGACAAAGAGAAAGCTGAGATTCTCAATTACTTCTGTGCATGTTACTCAGTGGCGAGTGCTGCAGCCATGCTGCCCAAGATGAGAAAGAGATTGGGAGAATGAAGATCCCGAGTCCACTTTAGGAGAAGATCAGGCTCATGACCATCTTAGGAACCTGAGTGCACAGAAGCCTATGGGACCTGACGAGATTAATTTGTGCATCCTGAGCTAGCCAGCAGGTGAAGTTGCTAAGACACTATCTATCATTTTGGAAAAAGCAGCAGTCGGTGAAACTCGCAATGACTGGAAAAAAGGAAATATAACCCAAATTTTTAAAAATAATTATATATTAAGAAATTACATAAAATACAACTTGTACATCTCTACATCTGTTTTACAGAAAATGTAATGTCAATAAAATGCAGTTTTTTGATTCCTGACTAATTACATGGTGGGTTGGTAGCATGACTGACAATAAAGTGTCAAAGCCCTAACTTTACAAGACCTATGTTCTCATCAATGGAAAAATCCTTCTATTTATATATTCACAATCCTATGCGTACTCCTTTAAAAGTAAATAAATACTATCACTTCTGCTATTCAACAGCAGACTGCAGATTCAACGTTCTGTTGCCCTTACTGTCATTCATTTAAAAAAAAATCAGGTTTTTCAGGTAAAATTGAAAACATATGCAGGACTAAAACTGACTATTACTGGAACTGTCAGTTGCAAGTATCAGGCAGGATTGAATAAAATTTATTTTGTATCTGAAATGAAAATACTTGCTTGGCAGAAGGCTTACGCTATTCAGCATCTTACCACATTTCTAAATCCTTCCCTCTAAAGTGCACCACAAACTTTAAAATCTGTTAAACTGCAACACTGTGATGTGTGGCTGGCACAGATAATAGCAACCCTGTGGGTGACAGAGAACTGACAGTCAATTGACTGCTGTCGCCCCACGGTGATGATTAACAGAGGGGAACCAAACTGAAGTCCCCTCAAAATGTCTTTAGCCACACACAAACAAAATCACATTAAGTTTTGCAAAGACCCGGGGCTCTAGAAACTTCTATGGAATGAATTGTGAAATAATTCTCTTGATTTTATGCATAGCATAGAGTGGCTGTAGCTAAAAACACATGCATTCTTTCAAGTATTTTGTTTCTAAGGCTGCAAAGCAGTTCTCTTCACTGGTGATATGGGAGCCATAAAATTTCTGCTAGGTAGTCCAGGCTCTTCCTTAATAAAGAATTGGCAACTACCACGGACTAAATTCCTCTGCATTTAATTGACCTGTTCCAGCTGTTTATTTTCAAGGTATATTTAATCATACATAATTTCTATGCAACTACAGTTGTATTTAATTTTTGTATATTTTGTATTTAATTTTATACTCTTAGTTAGAAGGTATGTTTTGAATCAGAATATAGTATTTTCATGGCATAAAGAAGTAAAGCCATTTTGTCACATCTTTTGAGAATGTTATCTTTCTGGGTACAAGTAAGGCAACAAAGGAATAAAACTGTAATAAGGAATGAGTAGGTAGATTTGTCTGAGGTAACAATATCCTCCATTGTTTGTAATATAGAAATGATAATTTGGTGAGGTACGTATCAGCAACCTGATTTATGAAAAATTAATATGCCTTAAATGAAATGGTCAGACCGGGCTGCTTGCTTAATCTTGCTTACTACATATTTGGTCTCGCCACTGACTTGTTCAACAAGCAAAGGACAAACTCTCACTGTCCTAATTTCTCAGTTTTTAAGAGACACAATACATTTCACCTCAACATAGCATCTGGAAAGTTACTGGCAAGGCTGTTTAGGTCATTGAAGAGGACTCCATTATCAAACTAATGCCCTAGAAGGAATTTTTCATTCTGCACATCAGTGTTCTCTATACTGAGAGCTTTGTTACATTTCCCTGTCAATAGGTCTTCAGAGCTGCTTTGAAAAAGCAGTGGATGAGATGGCAGCTTAGACTGTGTGTGTATTTGATCATCTGTCTCTTTGGAGAGACAGCTATCAAAAATTGGATTTGACACAGTTCCATCAAGACCACAGCTTCTGTCAAGTGGACACCTGTCTGTTAGAAACTGTAATATGACTGCAAAATGAAGTACACACTAACTGTTGATCATTCAGTTCAATAGTTACATCCCCTTACCAAATCAACAGTAATTAGAACAAGCAGCTTTTCAAATTCATCTGTTCCCCACTTCCATTTTGTTACCAGGTTTTTCTGTATCTCGTGAGGAATTTGCTTCAATTCAATGTCAATAAGATTAGAACTTTTTGTCAGGTTTGGTGTTTTGCTTTTTTTAAGGCTGCATTAGAAGTCTAGGCTTGTACCTCAGTAATATATTACCTAATGCCCTGTTTAACTTTACTAACAATCAGTAAGAAGTGATTAATATATTCAGAAAAGATTCTGTTGAGATGACTGGATTTATGTTGTCTGAATTCTGAACATTCTTAAGAACAGTGAAAGCATTCTCCTTTACAAGGCAGCAATAGAAGTTACACAATAGAAATGACAACATGCTTCAGGATATATTCAAACTTGCCTTATATCCTCACATTATTTTTATCGTCCCTTAGGCAAAAATCTCTACTTGTGATACAAAACACAATCTTTACTGATTTCAGTACACCAAACAAAGGAAGAAGTAGATTAATTAAATGTAAGTTGGTAGTGTAGTATTTGCAGTTGCAGTTTCCTGGAAGCTTTTTCTTACTGCATTTACTTATAAATAGATCAGCTTCGCTTAATTAACATGATATTCCCACAAAGCAAAACAGAATAGAGATTTTACTCAACCATGAATGAAGTTCATAAAGAAAACTATTAGTTTATGAGATGAAGAATATTACTAGTTGTTGAATAAACCAAGATGATTGACTAGATTACTCTTTATATTAATGTCTCTTAGACAGACTAGATGCCTTCATACTAACTACAGATTAAATACACCTGTATAGTCTTTGCATCTGCAAATCAAGCTTTTGTGAGTGTGAAGGAACACTTGAGGTCGTTTATTCAGTTGTGTGCGTGACTGATTAGATGCAAAGCACCAGCATCCCTTAATTTCATCCTGCCAGTGAAGGTACCCAGATCAGAACTTTGACTCCATACAAGAAGTACAAAGAATGTTCATGCATGTGTACATTTCTAGCTATACACAGATGAATGCTTGCCATCTCCAATGTTTTTTGTATTCACTTTTCCTCTATGACTCCACAGTCATTGTTTTATTTTTCCTAAAATATTCTTCATGTTAACTGTATTTTTTTACATCCCTGTTACACATAGCAAATACCACAAAACTTTGCCTAACAACTTTAAAAAGCCACTTTGAACATTAGACCCTAAGGATTTAATGAGCTTAAAGTTTTCTATGTGCAACACTGTGTGAGTTAGCTTCATGCAGAATAAAAACTATCATTCAAATTTTAAACCTAAGAGACAAGTAATCAATTTTGGACACTATTTTTTTCCTTTTGAATTTTTTGACTATAACCATACCCACATCAAAATGTGACAGGCAGAATTCCAGATATTTTACAAAACATTTTTTTTTTTAAATTTCATTTTAAAGTGGCAGAGGGAAGTGTGTTTGGGTTATTTCTCTTCTTTCCAAAGTGTCACTGACAAAAAAGTGAAAAATTAAACAACTTATTTTAAAGTTCATTCTACACAGACAAGACTACTATGCATATTTATTTTCCGTGCATAAAATTCAGTGCATCCGTGACCAGTCATCACTCAGAAAAATACTTTACTGATTCTCTTCACTGTGAAGGTCCCAATTACAGTGGCAAGATTCAGCTGCAAACGAAACAAGCATGCATAAAACCTGTGGGGGATGTTTTTGTCTCTTGTTGATCTGTGCTCTTTCAGAAGTCTGGCTTGAATTCCCAGACAGGGACCTCTGGGAGACAAAAGGACTGATAGCACAAGTGGCTCACAGAAGTTGCTAGTGAGTGAACAGAAATGATGGCCTAGAAAGTAATGGCTGAAAATTTAGAAGAGATGAAGCAGTTACTGAGCAATATAGGGTACTGTATTTTTCTGTAACCTGACCAGTTCAAACAGATTTCATTAACTCTTTCACTACCAAGTACTGGCTTGAAATGTTGTCTCCAATATGAAGGAGGTGGAGGTATATCCCTGTGGAAACACAGTTTCTGCTGAAGCCTGTAAAAATCCTGGCCGACAGCAAATACATGACCAAGTCTTAGCTAAGAAGTCTGAATAGTCCCATGGAACAGCACCAGGAATTTAAGACAGGAAATTAAAAAAACTCAGCTTATACTTTCACTCAAAAGCATATGATAACGAAGTAGGAACTAATTCAGGGAAATCCTGTGACCTCTATTATACAGCAGGCCAGACTAAATAGTGTTACTAGTTCCTTATGGCTTTAAAACCTATGGCCTCAGGAGAACTGAGTCTCTGCATCTGCAACTGATTAATTGTACAACTGTATACCATCTTTTCTATTTCCCCATGTAAACACATGTACTATTCCTGATCCTGTTTTACAAAGATGCTCTTAATCAATGATGGTATATTGTTCTAAACATGTGAAAGATTTTTAAGTAAACAGTAACAACAGTGCATTACCAAAAGGCACTTCAAGAACATAAGTCATGCATGATAGAATTTTATTCTCATTTACAGCTGCTTAATAAAAATAACCACATAGGTAGTATCACTTTTTAAAGAGAAAACACATGAGATGAAGGCCACCTGCCAAATTCATCCCTGAATTTCCTGTGGCTTATCCATACTATAAATACCAAAACATTTACATAAAAAATTCCTGTTTTATTAAAGGATGATCCCATGCAATTTCTATTTAAAAAGATTGTTAAGCATAATGGCCCTTTCAGAGTAATTCCTGCAATTGTGGAATACCTTACTTTTCAAAAACTCTTTTGTGTGTGATAAAATAGGCCTAACAAAAAAAGGTCCAGAGGAAAAAAACACACCCTCTTTCATCTCTAGTATATGCCAGTATATTAAAATTATTTTTCTGAGCTTTCTTTGTTTTAAAATGCAAATTGACCAAAGGAAATATTAAATGACAGGGTCACTGAACTAATGTAATATAATAATTATTTAGGTTCCACCACAAATTTTAAGCATCTCATAGATAATAATGAATGAATAGGTGAATACTTATAAAAGACCTGAGGGTGTAAAGAAATATGTAATTTTTATTATCAGCATGTGACAGTAAGCTATAGGGAAAAAAAAATAACCTTACATTTTCCCACTTTTTTACCAGCTATGGCTTTTCCTACAGTAGGAAATTGGTAATATGGAAACCCAAAGGGAAGGCTTTCAACTACTATATAAGCCAGCACTGAAAGAGACACAACTAAATTACTTTTTACCAGACAGAATTTCATGAACTGATGACTGCTGCATTATGTATGTGTAAATTCTCTAGACAATGGAAGTAAGTGGTAAGATGGGCCTCCAGTACCAAGAACATCCAGATCTAGCAGTTCCTCTGATCAGCTGGCCCACAGCTGAACAGGAAGAAGCTTTTTCTTGTCCCCTAGTCCTCACAGGAGAAACTGTGTTAATAGAACCACTGTGCCTCTGTGCCTCCATAATCAGGAACAGAAAGTACCAATTTATAAACTGAAATAAACACCACAAAAACCATGGGGAAGAAACCTAAGAATTGAGCATGGCAATGGTAAAGGATCAGTCAATTATATCTGAACACTCAAGAGTTTTAAATGAGAAAACTGCTTAGAAAACAGAACACAAACTTTGACTTCTGGCAAAGCAAGGCCATTCTGAGTATCTGTCTCTAACTTAACAGTTCCAGGTTTTTACTTTATTAAGTAAACAGACCATAAATTTATTATCACAGATTTGTCAAATTCCACATTTTTAGCCTTTTCCTATGATAAGCTGTTTCATAATATCTTGCCACTTAAGGCTCAAAGTGCCTAAGTTTTCTTGTTTCCAAAGAGAAGTCTCACAGAGCAAAACAATTCTCCTCCATTAGTAATATTATTTAAATCATTATTTCCTCAATGGAAATCAATTGACCAAGGAGGGTGTCTTTTTCTCTATGTACATTACATATGTACATACTATGTGCATACTGTAATTCAGGTAGGCTTGTTAAAACTTTTACCAGTGGCACAGATCCTAGCAAGAGATATTTTGTTGCGGTGAAAGACAGCGTTCTGTAAGTGGATTGGAGTAACAAACAAATAAAAAGTGCCTACAGCAAGAAGTATGGTATAAATATTTCAGCACAAGAGCTAAATATAGATTAAAGGATCTAATCGGTGTAAGGTTCTTTTAACAAAAAAGCTTTCAACAGGAAAAAAATGTAGCAGTAAAAGACACAGACCTTATTGCTGTAGCACATGCAGAGTAGCAATGACAATAAATATACTGGGGGAGGTAGATTGTGTTAATAATAGCAACAAAATTATTTTGTGTTTTTTGCCAATAATAACATCAAAGTAAAGCTGTTAAGTTTACTTCATAGCTGTTGTTTTCTAAATCCCTTTTCATCATTTATACTCTGATGTGTTTTTTTCCCCCCTTTTAACTCAGTGTTGTGATGGAATCAATACAAAACTGCTCTTAACATATCTGTCTCTGACCTGTGTTTGTTTTAAGCTATATCATTCATAATGGTGATCGATGGGTAATGCTATCCCTCTTTCTCCACAAAAAGCACGGAGCATAAAAAGTGCATATATTTTATGCCCAAGGTCAGGATAAAATTAATGGATAAGCGCTAGATAAAATGGAGTTCAAGCTGAATGGGCTGAGTGCTCTCTACAGGGTACAGCCAAGGCAGGCAGTACAAAGCCCATTATACTCAAATGTTCTTGAAGCATTTCAGAAGTGAAATTGTTTCCACAGGCTAATGCATAAAAGTATGAAGCTTTAACTTTTCTGTTTCCTAGATAGCCTACAGATATTGGGCAAGTGTTCCTATTCAGGATTTTATTTAGCATATTCCATTTATCATTCTTTACCTTAAGCCATAAACCCATTTGGTGTTTATGACTAAAGTTGTACAAGCTATGTTTATTTGTCATTAGTGAACTTCAGTTCATAGACTTTTCTATTCATGCACTCCCAAGAGATGTCAAGATAACAAGTGAACAATAGAGTCTTTAAAAAACAACAATCACAGATACAGAAAACCCCATTAAAAAAAACCAAAACTGAATCAGCATGTAAATATGTGAATTATCACTTATTATCAAATATGGTTTAATAATCAAGAAATGATACCATAAATATTTTTTTACAAATATAAATTAAACCTGAATTTCAATTCAACCAGAAGACCACAGGAATGGTAGAAAGAATGACAAAAATAAAACTCTGCTCTATTGATACGGACTTAGCTACACAATATTTTCTTTCCTTACCCTGGTTATTCTATCTAACAAAATGCTCTCCTATGTCAAGAAATTTCATTCCATATTATAAGAGAAAACTTCAAAGAGGGTGCACACTTCATGTGAATGAATATGTGGGAAGTGCCTGAAGAGAGACGCACGACACAGGTTCTGCAAAACACAGTGTAGCTATTTTAAGAAATAACATAGTCATGCCATGCACATTTATTAAAATACTGTTCTTGGGTTTTATCTGAACATGCTTTCAGTGTTCATGCCTTTCTTATAATCTAAAGTTAAGAGAAAATGAAACCAAGAGCAGCTGAGCATAGATTTACAATGACAACATTACTAATGATCATATCATCGCTTTTATCTGTTAATAATTGCTTGGGAAAAGCTCAAGGTAAAAATACAACATTGAGCATCAGGTTACATAACAGACATATTCAGAAAGAAGTTGAATTAGAATATGGCACTATTTTCCCACAGCCTTGCTGCTGATACTCCACTAAAGCAACTTAGCTTCTAGTAAAAAGATAGGAATATGAGGCTACCAATTACCTACACAACTAACTGTATGGCTTGTTATTGATGTCCAATAAAATCCCACACTGTATTGCTGAAGTAAAATTAGGAGGGAAAAACCTGTAAACAGTCCAGAGTTGAAAAAGCAGGCCTAAAAAAAAAAAAAAAAGCAAAGAGAGGGAAACCCCAGCAACATCTTTGCGCTGCTTTTGGCTAGGATAGATTTTCTTCACAGAGGCTGGTATGAGATTTTGTTTTGGATTTGTGCTGAAAACAGAGTTGATAACAGAGAGATGTTTTTGTTTGTATTGACAAATGCTCACATAGTGTCAATGCCTGCTTCTTGTGTTGCTACACCAGTGAGGAGACTGGGCATGCACAAAAAGCTGGGAGGAGACACAGCAAGGACAGCTGACTCCAACTGACCACAGGGATGTTCCAGACCATACAGCATCATGCTTAGTACCTAAAGCTCATGGGAGACAATGGAAGAGGGATGACTTTGGAAGTAACTGTGCTTGTCTTCCTAAGGCACCATTACACATGACAGAGTCCTGCTTTTTTGAGGATGTTTGAACACCTGCCTGCCCATTGGAAGGGAGGAACGAAGGCACTGATTTCCTTTGTTTATGTGCAAGGCTTTTGCTTTTCCTATTAAACTGTCTTCGTCACAATACCTAAGTTTTCTCATTTTTACTATTCCATTTCTCTCACAAATCCCACTAGTGGGGAGATGAGCAGGCAGCTGTGTGGGGCTTAAATGCCGGCTGGGGTTAAATCATAACACCGAAAAACCCCAAAATCCAAACAAATAAAGAGGCAAATTCTGTAAATGCAGAGGTCACACTATGAGACATGCATGTTGAATCCTCAGTATTATGGCAATTCACCCAAAGATTTTAGCAGGATATAACTCCGTAACATTCACTTGTCTTCACTGATGTTATATTGGGATGTCCACCTCAAACATGCAAATAATTCATTTATATACTTGGTGGATATATTGCTGGATACCCAAATACCTTTATTATATCTAGGCAGAGATGGTTTTGTTTTGCCAAAGTACAGTTTTAAGTTTATCTGATTCAGATATATATGAATATGAAAAGGGTTTTAATTTATGTCAAAGTGTATTTATATGCCATTTTTTTACCAGCTTTTGGTCTGTGCTCTGATTACTTGCTAAAGTAAACTGCAGGGCAAAAAACCACACTAATGATGCAGCTGAACTTCAGTCTTGGAATGCTGGATTATTTCTGAATCTCTTAAGAAATCAGAAGGTCAGAATGGGATGATAAACTCGTATTTCTTGCTGATGTGAATTGGTCTCAGAGTGCATTTAAGTAATCTGTTTTACTGTTTATAAATAAAACATTTTCAGCAGGCCTCTAAATAATGAAAACAAACTGAATTGGCATAGAGCTTCTGGACTATAATCAGCTGTGCCTACTTTACCTTACAAGACCATTATTTTGCTGCATTCTATTTATGCCAAATATTTAATGGTAATTCTTTATTACTGTGATTAAATCACAATGAACAAAATCAAGATATTGTATTAGCTTTGTATTTGTATTACTCAAAAAAAATTAAACATTCTAATTCTTTAATCTTCAAATATGCTTTTCATTGTGGCAACAGTGCTAAGATGTTCTTCACAATGTCACAGAACCATGCTGCACTCTTCAATGCATGATGATGACCTTTTATACAAGAACCTTAGGGCAAATTTAATTTTTCCAGAACAAGAAGCTTTCACCAAATCTTGTGGATTTCACTCACTGCAAATAGAATCCAGAAAAACTATTCTGGATTCTGTTTCTCATGTGTAAATTCATTTTCACCAGAGGGGTATTCAACATCCAAGGCCAGAGTATAAAACAGCAATTTCTAGAATATACAATGAAAGTAAAGAACTCATAGAAGAATCTAGAAATAATGTGAACTCCCCACTATGGTGCAGAAAGGCATGTAGCTCTGGAGGACCTTGACTACAATCTTGAGTGTTACTCCTTCAACTGACAACTTCTGACGAAATAAACCAAAATACTTTCTGAAAACTAGTCTAGGTTGACAGAATTTAGATGCATCCAAAGTGAGTCAATATACACTAATTTCACCAAAAATGCCATTAGTAGGAACTGTATAATTATTTACATTTCTAAGACATTTATTTAGATAATGAGCATTATATTCTATTTTCTTGTTCATTAATTACCAATAAGTAATAGTATTGCCTTTGCATAAGAACTTTGTAACTGCAAATTTTTCTACCAAACCCACTTATCTTTTCCACTCCAGGCTTTGACTGACAGCACCTCCCAACAGGTTCTGAAACTAAATAATTCCAAAGATCTTCCTGTACCAAATTCTCTTCAGCAGTTCTATGCCATAATAAATGCAAATGAGGGAGGCGATCTGGAAGTGGAAATATCGTTTATACAGTGTTTCAGATTCAAGAAGTGTCTTATTCAAATAAAGAGATTGTATACATTTAGCAATCTATCCAATCACAATTTAGGTCTCTTGTCTGAATGAGTGAATGATTACTAAAGTAAAAGTAAGATGTAAAAGAGTTCATAATATTTTCAGTTCTTTTCCATTATCTTAGAATCACAGAATGTTTAGGGGTATGGAATGGACTGTAACGATCCTCTAGTCCCAATCTCCCTGTCATGAAAAGGGACACATCCCACTAGACCAGGTTGCTCAAAGTCCCATCCGACCCTGAACATTAGGTTTTAACACTCAGGAGGCTGGGAAATCCATAACCTCCAGAACACCCTGTTTCAATGCCTCACCATTCTCACAGTAAGGAATTTCTTCCTAATATCATATCTAAATTCCAACCCCACCCCATCCCACCCACCACCCCCCCCCCCCCCCCCCCCCCTTTCTATTTGAAGCTATTCCCACTTGTCCTATCACAGCAGTCCCTTATGAAGAGTCCCTCTCCACCTTCCCTGCAGGCTCCTTTCAGTTACTGAAGTTGCTGTGAAGTCTCCATGCAACCTTCTCTTCCCCAGGCCTCAGAGCAGACCCAACTTCCTCAGTCTGTCTTCATAAGGAAAGTGCTCCAGTCCTCTTATCAACCTCATGTCCTTCTCTGGACTTGTTCCAACAGGTCCATGTTCCTCCTGTGCTGGGACCCCAGAGCTGGATGCAGCACTGCAGGTGGGGTCTCACCAGAGCAGAGCAGAGGGACAGAATCCCCTCCCTGGCCCTGCTGCCCACACTGCTCTGGATGCAGCCCAGGACACGTTTGGCTTTATGGGCTGCAAGCACACACTGCTGGCTCATTATTCATGAATTACCTGAACTGCTTTTGCATCAGGTGACAAACACAGAAAGATCTCAGCCCTTGTGTCACACAAGATGTCATTTCACTACTGTAGGTTTAGAATAGGCACTTTTCATGTATGCTAGAAAGAAGAGCTTTCCCTTTGAGCTATAGTACACTGACAGTATACACTATGGTATAGTACACTATGGTTTGTTCATCAAAAGCCATTATAATTGATTCTTAGTATATCAAACTCTTTCATGCAGGCAGAGCCACATACATGCAGATTGATTTCTGTTTTCAATACTCATACACTAATTTTTAAAAACACGATATTATTTTTTTCCTACATAGAGAAGACAGAGTGATACTGAAGTAACAACACAAAAGTAGAAATATTCTGACTGGCATCACTTCGATAAAATTGCTTTCAAAGATGTTACAGGAGGTCTTTATAAGAGGGTGTGAAACCAATCTAAGGAAATAACTGTGTTCATATGGCAAACAGAGCAACTGCACAGTTACTAAGGTGTTGCCTATGTCAGTCATGCTGCTAGAAGTTAACTCCTCATAATAAACAACAGGGATAATAAACATTATCAACTCCTACTCGAACACAGCCATCTTTCTTCTCTGCACTGCAATGTCAGAACAAGGTGAAGACCCTGACTACTCACCATCTTTTACCCTTTCCTTAGTGATTTTGTTTCTGTAGATTTGTTCTTACTATTAGATGTGATCTCAGCTGCTGAAAACCAGTTTTGTCCTCAGAGAGAAGCAAGAAATGACTGACCGCTGATCTAGAAACTGGTTTGCTAAAGTAAATGGAAATAGGTAAGGTCAACCATGGCTTTAACATACACACACAGAAAAACCCCAACTCATATACCTTTAAAGAAATATCAAGTAATTAAAATAATATAAACCCTATCAATAAATGATCAATTAAAACAAGGTCAACACAATTTTTCATTGTTTTTTAACATTAAAGTGAATGCAGGAATACTGGTATAAATTACTCACAAATCTATATCACATAAATTTATTTCTGAGCCCTGTTTCTAGATAATTCTGTTACTTTTGATGTAGGAAACCGTAATAAAATACCAGATGACCAAGTCAGAAACCTCATACACACAAAGTCACTAAAGGAGAAGGGGGGACATATATTTCCTTAAAGGTGTACACAGCCACCAAACTCTAAGGGCAGTTTGAGAAATTTAATTCCCACTGAAAGGTTGTAACACTTCAAAGAGAACAACCTCCCTTTTCACAGGTGTCAAAGCTTTCAGAATTCTGTGAATACATGTAAGATTTAAACTAAACACAAGCAAAAGCTTTGGGAAGTCCATGAATCACTGCAAAATTCAGTTTTTACTTCAGAGAAGCAATTTTCAAGCTTTTGAAGATACAAAGAGAAAACTGCATAGATCACCACAATGTAATACAATTTTAATAAAATAACAAAACCATAAAACTTGTCAATTAAAATGACGGTTCTAAAAATGCAGTACTTTTAAGAGAAGCTCAACCTTTTCAGGGACTCTCTAATTGAATCAGATAGTCAATATTGTCTATGTTTTGCATGGAAAAGCAAGGTGTGAGAAACCCAAAGAACATAACATTTTAATTTAAATGCATTTAAACACATGATAGATAGATAGATAGATAGATAGATAGATAGACAGATAGATAGATAGATGATAGATAGATGGGTAGACAGACAGACATAGGCTGAAAGAGGTCTGAAGCAAACATGAAGATTTAGCAAAGTCAGCAAGGTTAGTCCCAGTCATTCAATACTCTAATTTACTTTTTGGTAACCTACTGCCTTTCATTTATCTGGAG